>NC_046167.1:56031202-56039170 GCF_011064425.1 Rattus rattus | reverse complement strand
ACAAAACCACATGATCATTTCATTAGATGCTGAGAAAGCATTTGACAAAATTCAACACCCCTTCATGATAAAAGTCCTGGAAAGAATAGGAATTCAAGGCCCATACCTAAACATAGTAAAAGCCATATACAGCAAACCACTTGCTAACATTAAACTAAATGGAGAGAAACTTGAAGCAATCCCACTAAAATCAGGGACTCTCTTCTATCTCTTGTATTCTGTTGGTGATGCTTGTGTTTATGGCTCCTTGTCTCTTCCTTTGGTTATTTTATATCCAGGTTTGTCTCCCTTTGTGCTTTCTTTATTGTTTCTATTTGCATTTTCAATTCCTTCACCTGTTTGGATGTGTTTTCCTGTAATTCTTTCAGTGATTTTTGTGTTTCCTCTCTAAGGGCTTCTACTTGTTTACTTGGGCTTTCTTGAATTTCTCTAAGGGAGTTCTTTATGTCTTTTTTAAAGTCCTCCATCATTATCAAAATGTGTGATTTCAAATCTAAATCTTGCTTTTCTGGTGTGTTTGGATATCCAGTATTTTCTTTGGTGGGAGAACTGGGCTCTGATGATGCCAAGTAATCTTGGTTTCTGTTGATTAGGTTCCTGTGCTTGCCTGTAGCCATTGGGTTGTCCCTGATGTTTGCTTGTCTCGCTGTTTCTGGGAGTGACTTAGCCCTGCTCTAGGCCTCTGTCCGCCTCCTGTGAAACTGTTTTCCTGTTTTCTTTTAATCTTTCTGAGAATAGGTGGTGCTCTCAGCTGTGGCGGCACTCCTGGGCTGTCTTCCAGCTCTGGTGGCAGGAATCAAAGTTCCTGTTCCTGATTGCTTGTGTAGGTCCTTGCACCCAGTGGGCACAGTTGGCACTATGCGATTCCCTCTTGGGTCTGGACTGTGGGCAGAGGGTTTTCTCCTCTGACTTCTCAGGAGTATCCTCACTTCCAAGGTTCTAGATCTCTCCCCCACAGGATTTGGGTGCAGGGAGCTGTTTGGAGGCATCAGTTCGGTCCTTGGCGCAGACCAGAACCGCGGGTACTGGCAGCTGTCTGTTCCTGTATCCCTCTGTCCAGCGGCACTGTGCAGTTTCCTCTTGGACCAGTGATGTGGGCCAAGGTGTGCAGAGGTGGCAGTCTGTCCTACGGCCTCGGAATGTCTGCACTCCTGGGTCATCTGCTCTCTTCCCCACAGGATTTGGGTACAGGGAACTGTGGGATGGTGTCAGTTCACTTCTGGTCAGAGCCCTTTCAGCTCTTTCAGTCCTTTCTCTAACTCCTAAATTGGGGAACTCAATCTCAGTTCAATGGTTGGCCACCAGCGTCTGCCTCTGTATTTGTCATGTTCTGACAGAGCCTCTCAGGGGACAGCTATATCAGCTTGCACTTTCTGGCCTCAGCAATATTGTCTGGGTTTGGTGGCTGTATATGGGCTGGATCCCTAGGTAAGACAGTCTCTGGATGGCCTTTCCTTCAATCTCTGCTCTAAATTTTGTCTCTGTATTTCTGCCTGTAAATATTTTGTTCCTACTTCTTAGAAGTACTGAAGCATTCTCATTTTGGTCATCCTTCTTGAGTTTCATGTGTTCTGTGCATCTAGGGTCATTTGAGCATTTGGGCTAATGGCCACTTATCAATGAGTGCATACCATGTGTGTATTTTTATGATTGGGTTACCTCACTCAGGATGATATTTTCTAGTTCCTTCTATTTGCCTATGAATTTCGTGAAGTCTGATAGAATTCTGCATTAAACCCACATGGTTCTGGGCTTTTCTTAGTGGGGAGACTTGGTTACCTGATTCTATTTCTTTAGGAGTTATGAGACTGTTTAGATAGTGTATCTGATCCTGACTTAACTTTGGTACCTGGTATCTGTCTAGAAAATTGTCCATTTCATCCAGATTTTCCATTTTTGTTGAATATAGGCTTTTGTAGTAGCATCTGATGATTTTTTAATTTTCTCACATTCTGCTGTTATGTATCACTTTTCATTTCTGATTTTGTTAATTTGGATACACTCTCGGTGACCTCTGGTTAGTCTGGCTAAGGGTTTATCTATCTTGTTGAATTTCTCAAAGAACCAACTCCTGGTTGTGTTGATTCTTTGTATGGTCCTTTTTGTTTCTACTTGGCTGATTTCAGCCCAGAGTTTGACTACTTCCTGCCTTCTACTCCTCCTGGGTGTATTTGCTTCTTTCTGTTCTAGAACTTTTAGGTGTGCTGTGAAGCTGCTAATGTGTGCTCTTTCCTGTTTCTTTTTGGAGGCTGTCAGAGCTATTAGTTTTCCTCTTAACACT
The DNA here is from genome assembly GCF_011064425.1 of Rattus rattus. NCBI lineage: Eukaryota > Metazoa > Chordata > Mammalia > Rodentia > Muridae > Rattus > Rattus rattus. The sequence goes on along the minus strand of NC_046167.1, from coordinate 56,036,889 downwards.
GCTTTCATTGTGTCTCATTAGTTTGGATATGTTGTATCTTCATTTTCATTAAATTCTAAAAAGTCTTTAAGTTTTCTTTATTTCTTCCTTAACTAAGTTATCCCTGAGTAGAACCTTCTTCAGCTTCCATGTGTATGTGGAATTTCTGTCATTTTGGTTGTTATTGAAAACCATCCTTAGTCTGTAGTGATCTGATAGGATGCATGGGATTAATTTTAATCTTGTATCTGTTGAGGCCTGTTTGTAACCAATTATCTGCTCAATTTTGAAGAAGGTACCATGAGGTGTTGACAAGAAAATATTTTCTTTTGTTTTCAGATGAAATTTTCTGTAGATATCTGAATTTGCTATAAGAACCTTGTCCTTGAAGTGTAAAGAAGCTGACAGTTACAGCTGTTCTGTGCAGTTACTGAGCTTTGTGTCATATGATGGCATTAGTGGGCAGCTTCCTGCGAGGCTTTAATATTGCAATGGAGGCTCTCTGGGACAGCGTAACTGAGGTATTTTGATATGTCCTGTTAGTTTCTAAGATATTTAGGTCAGCAAGAAAACTGGAAGGTCATATCTGTCCTGCAAGAGGCAGGAAAACCATAACTATAAAATTCTTAGAAAAACTAACTTGAAAGTACCACTCCCTGTAAAGTTGATAATGTTATTTCTTCAGAAAATCCCAAGCTGTCTCCTCAGTCCTTATCATAAATAATTTTGAAGATTGTATGATATTATTATAATATTTTAAATATTTTGTATTTGCTCATATAAAATTGTTAATCCTTTTGTGCACTATTTAGGTCTTTCAATGAAAATTAAAGCTTATTATTCACTTGAGCAAATATTATTCTTAGAATTGGAATAAAAAAACAAAAATAAAATTGTGAATTGGTTTTCGCTCCTTTTCTTCAAACTTTAGCACCAGATATAAATGGAATGTGGAAGAAACTAAGTGAAAATAGAATTCTTCAGCTGTTAATTGTTATGCTAACACCCCACATATTTAGAATAGGATATCAAGTTTTTGCCTAGAATTGCAGGACAACTATTAGCTAAATCATAAATGCTTTTTCATCTTTCCTGGGGTTCCACACAATTCTCACACAAAAGTCCAAATTAAAAGAGCACTATTAGCCTACATTACTAAGTTCCTGAAATGTTTAGATATAATTAAATGCCTATCACAATAAAAAATTTTTCAATTAATTACCAGAATCCTAAATTTAACCCAGTTTGTTTCAGAAATAGTGGATAGCACTTTTCCCATGTTTTCTTCACTTCTCCAGCTAATTTTTTTAAAGATGAAATCTCAAATTCGTAAAATAAAGCCTTTATATTCTTCTTTTTTAAAAATTGGATATTATTTAATTGACATTTCAAATGTTATCCCCTTTCCTTTTTTTCTGTCCATAAACCCCTTATCCCATTCTCTCTCCCCATTCTTCTATGAGGGTGTTCCCCCACCCGCGATCAACCCCTTCCCACCACCCTGCCCTGACATTCCCCTACAATGAGGGGGTCCAGCCTTGCAGGACCAAGGAATTCTCCTCCCATTGGTGCCCAACATGGCAATTCTCTGCTACATATACAGCTGGAGCCATGGGTCTATCCATGTTTACTATTTGTGTGGTGGTTTAGTCCCTGGGAGCTCTGGTCAGTTGGTTTTATTGTTCTTATGGGATGTAAGACCCTTCAACTTCTTCAATTCTTTCTCTAACTCCTCCATCGGGGACCCCATTCTCAGTTCAATGGTTGGCTGCTAGCATTGACCTCTGTATTTGTCATGCTCTGGCAGAGCCTTTCAGGAGACAGCTTTATCAGACTCCTGTCAGCATGCACTTCTTCATCAGCAATATTTCTGGGTTTGATGACTGTGTGTATGTGGGCTGAATCCCCAGTTGGGGCAGCCTCTGCATGGACATTTCTTCAGCCTTTGCTCCAAATTTTGTCTCATGTCTCCTCCTATGAATATTTCTGTTCCCCCTTTAAGAAGGACTGAAGTATCTGCACATTGGTAGTCCTTGTTATTGAGCAATGTGGATTGGACCTTGGGTAATCCGAGCTTTTAGGCTAATATGCACTTATCAGTCAGTGCATACCATTTTGTAATGTGTGTGTGTGTGTGTGTGTGAGAGAGAACATGTGCATGTGTGTGTGTGTACAGAGAGAGGGGGAGGAGAGAAGGAGAGGGAGAGAGAGAGAGAAAGATTGAGTTACCTCACTTGGGATATTTTCAGTTCTATCCATTTGCCCTAATACTCCATTGTGTAAATGTACCACATTTTCTGTATCCATTCCTCTGTTGAGGGACACCTGGGTTCTTTCCAGCTTCTGGCTATTATAAGTAAGGCTGCTATGAACATAGTGGAGCACGTGTCTTTTTTATATGTTGGAGCATCTTTTGGGTATATGACCAAGAGAGGTATAGCTGGATCCTCAGGCAGTTCAATGTCCAATTTTCTGAGCAACCTCCAGACTGATTTCCAGAATGGTTGTACCAGTCTGCAACCCCACCAACAATGGAGGAGTGTTCCTCTTTCTCCTCATCCTTGCCAGCATCTATTTGTAACCTGGGTTTTTTGATCTTAGCCATTCTGACTGTTTGGAGGTAGAATCTCAGGGCTATTTCGATTTGCATTTTCCCTGATGACTAAGCATGTATTGAACATTTCTCTAGGTTCTCAGCCATTTGATATTCCTTAGCTGTGAATTCTTTGTTTAGCTCCGTACCCCATTTTTTTTTAAAAAAAAACGATGTAATTATTTTTATTTATATGAATACATTGTTGCTGTCTTGAGACATACTAGAAGAGGGCATCGGATCCCATTACAGATGGTTGTGAGCCACCATGTGGTTGCTGGGAATTGAACTCAGGACCTCTGAAAGAGTAGTCAGTGCTTTTTACCTCTGAGTCATCTCTCCTGCCCCCTGTATCCCATTTTTTAATAGGGATATTTGACTCTCTGAAGTAGAACTCCGTGAGTTCTTTGTATATTTTGGATATAAGGCCTCTATCTGTTGTAGGATTGGTAAAGATCTTTTCCCAATCTGTTGGTTGCTGTTTTGTCCTAACCACAGTGTCCTTTGCCTTACAGAAGCTTTGCAGTTTTATGATATCCCATTTGTCAATTCTTGATCTTAGAGCATAAGCCATTGGTGTTCTGTTCAGGAAATTTTCTCCAGTGCCCATGCGTTCAAGACTCTTCCCCACTTTCTCTTTATTAGTTTGAGTGTATCTGGTTTGATGTGGAGGTCCTTGATCCACTTGGACTTAAGCTTTATACAGGGTAATAAGAATAGATTGATTTGCATTCTTCTATATGCTGACCTCCAGTTGAACCAGCACCATTTGTTGAAAATGCTATCTTTTTTCCATTGGATGGTTTTGGCTTCTTTGTCAAAGATTAAGTTACCGTAAGTGTGTGGGTTCATTTCTGGGTCTTCAATTCTACTCCACTGGTCTATCTGCCTGTCTCTGTACCAATACCATACGGTTTTTATCACTATTGCTCTGTAATACTGCTTGAGGTCAGGGATGGTGATTCCCCCAGAAGTCCTTTTATTGTTGAGGATTATTTTAGCTATCCTGGGGTTTTTTGTTATTCCAAATGAATTTGCAAATTGCTCTTCCTATCTCTATGAAGAATTGGATTGGAATTTTGATGGGGATTGTATTGAATCTGTACATTGCTTTTGGTAAAATGGCCATTTTTACTGTATCAATCCTGCCAATCCACGATCATGGGAGATCTTTCCATCTTCTGAGATCTTCTTCAAAGACTTGAAGTTCTTATCATGTAGATCTTTCACTTGATTGGTTAAAGTCACACAGAGGTATTTTATTTTATTTGGAACTATTATGAAGGGTGTCGTTTCCCTAATTTCTTTCTCAACCTGTTCATCTTTTGTGTAGAGGAAGGCTACTAATTTGTTTGAGTTAATTTTATCTCCAGCCACTTTGCTGAAGTTCTTTATTAGGCTTAGTAGTTCTCTGGTGGAACTTTTGGTGTCACTTAATTATACTATCATATCATCTTCAAATAGTGATATTTTGACTTCTTCCTTTCCAATTTGTATCCTTTTGTTATCTGATTGCTCTAGCTAGGACTTGAAGTACTATATTGAATAAGTAATAAGATAGTGGTCAGCTTTGTCTAGTAGCTGATTTTAGTGGGAATGCTTCAAGTCTCTCTCCATTTAGTTTGATATTGGCTAGTGATTTGCTGTATATTGCTTTTATTTTGTTTAGGTATGGGCCTTGAATTCCTGTTCTTTCCAAGACTTTTAACATGACGGGGTGTTGAATTTTGTCAAATGCTTTCTCAGCATCTAATGAAATGATCATGTGGCTTATATCTTTGAGTTTGTTTATACAGTGGCTTACATTGATGGTTTTCTGTATATTGAACCATCCCTGCATACCTGGGATAAAGCCTACTCGATCATGATGGATGATCATTTTGATGTATTCTTGGATTCGGTTTGTGAGACTTTTATTAAGTATTTTTGTATTGATATTCATAAAGAAAATTAGTTTGAAGTTCTCTTTCTTTGTTAGTTGTTTCCGTGGTGTAGTTATAAGTGTAATTGTGCCTTCATGGAAGGAATTGGGTAGTGCTCCGTCTGTTCCTATTTTGTAGAATAGTTTGGACAGCATTGGTATTAAGTTTTCTATGAAGGTCTGATAGAATTCTCCACTAAACCCATCTGGTTGTGGGCTTTTTTTTGGTTGGAAGCCTTTTAATAACTGCTTCTGTTTCTTTAGGAGTTATGATATTGTTTAAATGGTTTGTATGGTCCTGATTTCAGTTTGATACCTGGTATTTGTCTAGAAAATTGTCAATTTCATCCAGATTTTCTAGTTTTCTTGAATATATGCTTTTGTAGTAGGATCTGATGATTTTTTTAAAATATCCTCAGTTTCTGTTGTTATGTCTCCCTTTTCGGATTTTGTGTGAGGTGTTTTTTTTCTTTTTTCTTTTTTTCGGAGCTGGGGACTGAACCAGGGGCCTTGTGCTTGCTAGGCAAGCGCTCTACCACAGAGCTATATACCCAACCCTTGGACTTTGTTAACTTGGATCCTCTCTCTATGCCCTCTGGTTAGTCTGGCAAAGGGCTTATCTATTTTATTGGTTTCTCACAGAACCAGCTCCTGTTGTTGTTGATTCTTTGTATAGTCCTTTTTGTTTCTACTTGGTTGATTTCAGCCCTGAGTTTGATTATTTCCTGCTTTCTACTCCTCTTGCCTGTATTTGCTTCTTTTTGTTCTAGTGCTTTTAGGTGTGCTGTCAAGCTGCTAGTGTATGTTTTCCTCTAGTTTCTTTTTGGAGGCACTCAGAGCTATGAGTTTTCCTCTTAGCACTCTTTTCACTGTGTCCCATAAATTTGGGTATATTGTGCTTTTGTTTTCATAAATTCTAAAAACGTCTTTAATTTCTTTCTTTATGTATTCCTTGACCAGGTTATCATTGAGTTAAGAGTTATTGAAATTCCATTGGTTTGTCGACTTTCTGTTGTTTTTCTTATTATTGAAGACCAGCCTTGTTCTGTGGTGATCTGAAGGGATGTATGGGATTATTTCCATCTTCTTGAATCTATTGAGGCCTGTTTTGTAACCAATTATACAGTCAATTTTACAGAAGGTATCATGAGGTGCTGAGAAGAAGGTATATTCGTTTATTTTAGGGTGAAATGT